>NC_084742.1:24562401-24599901 GCF_033978785.1 Entelurus aequoreus | reverse complement strand
CCCATTGAAATGAAACTGCCTTCCAATCTGTGGTCAAAACAACTGGCCACAATCGTTTTATTCTTTTGGAAAGCCAATTGTTCTCTGGGGGCACACTCAACAGCAGTTAGCACGGATATGGATCGTTGCCGTTTAGCAATCTAGGCCTGGTGGTTGGCATCCATCATATTCATGTGCTAGGACAAGAGGCCATAAGCTGCTTTAGACAAATATCACACAAAACCAGTTGTTAAAAAGGAGGGGCCGTTTTATATTCGGGTTAATTTTTTTCCTCTTTTTTTTTTTTTTTTTTTAAAGGAGGGTGCTGAAAAAGAAGGCACTGTCTTATATTTGGGTCAATAAAGTATTTTTATTTATTTGTGTTTGTCTTTAATGAAGACCTATGAAATGTATTGGATATGTTTTGCTGTAAATATCAGTCACATTTATAACCCACTTTCTGCATATGTTGGTTTGTGTGTGGAGTCGTTCCCTTTAATATTGCAAATGAAACCCTCCACGCCCCACCCTCTTCAAAAGTATCAGATTCTATCTTTTGAAAATGTGCACTGTTCAATGTTTATCTTTAAGAAAAACATCAGTCACAGTCGAAAAAACACTTCAACTATCATATAGATTTGCAGGGTCACAACATTAGGTTCACCTTGTGTGGTGCTCTATGCCGCTTCAAAAAACAACAACATTTATCTTACTGTATGTCGGTGTTATTGTGCGCATGCCACGAATAGATAAAAACAATATTTTATCCTATGACTTTTTTCAGGGTCTTGTGAGATGACCGCTGGCTGGTGTGAGCTCAGTATGAATAAAAAAAAACACCGGCGGAGACGCGAGATACACTTTTTATTTCATCACAAACTCTCTCTCACAAACACTCTCCGTCAAAAGTGCAAAGACCAACCGCACAGTTACTGTCTTCACAATGAAAGTACTGCTCCATCCGGCCTGCATTAACAAAATAAGGTTCTTAGATTACTAAACCCTACGGAGTTAGTGTCCAATGTATTTCATATAAACAGTAAAAAAATCTGAGGGAAGCTGGACAAATAAGCAACCACTTATATATATATATATATATATATATATATATATATATATATATATATATATATATATATATATATATATATATATATATATATATATATATATATATATATATATATATATATATATATATACAGTATATATATATATATATATACATGTATTCAGTGGTGTGCCATCAGGGCCAGCAAGTCCTTGTCTGCTGGCCTAACATAACCAGAAATTATGATCATAATTAAAGACAAAATATTTTTTTAATTTACTTTACCTAAATATCTAAAATTATTCATATTCATATTATGCTCCTTCCAGTGCTGTTGTTTTTAGTTTTAGTTTGTATCCAATCAGAATTCAGCTAGCTTATGTTGCCATGCTGTACCGAATCTGCCTGAGCCTTCAGAATCAGCAATGCAGGCGTCTGAACGGGGACATACAGTTGATAGACAGTTGTGATAGCCAATCAGATCACGAGTTGTCAGTAAGGCCTTCTGGATGGCCTCATGTTGAACGTGACATTTACGCGTCCTGTGATTGGATATGTCATCGGGACCGTTAGCAGATGAATTTGAGAACACAGAGTTGAGAGACAGTTGCGATAGCCAATCAGATCACAAGTTGTGGACAGTAGATGTTCTGTTACAACTAAAAGTTGTAAACTCTTGTTGATAAAGTGTGTCATGCTTGTCATTTAAAGGCCTACTGAAACCCACTACTACCGACCTTGCAGTCTGATAGTTTATATATCAATGATGAAATCTTAACATTGCAACACATGCCAATACGGCCGGGTTAACTTATAAAGTGCAATTTTAAATTTCCTGCTAAACTTCCGGTTGAAAACGTCTATGTATGATGACGTATGCGCGTGACGTCAATCGTTGAACCGGAAGTATTGGTACACCATTGAATCAAATACAAAAAACTCTGTTTTCATCGCAAAATTCCACAGTATTCTGGACATCTGTGTTGGTGAATCTTTTGCAATTTGTTTAATGAAAAATGAAGACTGCAAAGAAGAAAGTTGTAGGTGGGATCGGTGTATAAGCGGCGGACTACAGCAACACAACCAGGAGGACTTTGAGATGGATAGCAGACGTGCTAGCCGCTGACCTCACCTTGACTCCCTCCGTCTCCAGGCCGCCGACCGCATCTATGATCGTCGCTCCGTCGATCGTCGCTCCGTCGATCGCTGGAACGCAGGTGAGCACGGGTGTTGATGAGCAGATGAGGGCTGGCGTAGGTGGATAGCTAATGTGTTTAGCATAGCTCTGTAGAGGTCCCGTTGCTAAGTTAGCTTCAAAGGCGTCGTTAGCAACAGCATTGTTAAGCTTCGCCAGGCTGGAAAGCATTAACCGTGTATTTACATGTCCATGGTTTATTTCTTTTGTGTCTATCTGCATTTAAGCCCGATGTGCTATCACGTTAGCTCCGTAGCTAAAGAGCTTCGCTGATGTGTTGTCGTGGAGATAAAAGTCACTGTGAATGTCCATTTCGCGTTCTCGACTCTCATTTTCAAGAGGATATAGTATCCGAGGTGGTTTAAAATACAAATCCGTGATCCACAATAGAAAAAGGAGAAAGTGTGAAATCCAATGAACCCTTGTACCAAAGTTACGGTCAGAGCGAAAAAAGATACGCCCTGCACTACATTCTAGTCCTTCACTCTCACGTTCCTCATCCACGAACCTTCCATCCTCGCTCAAATTAATGGGGTAATCGTCGCTTTCTCGGTCCGAATCGCTCTGGCTGCATTGTAAACAATGGGGAAATGTGAGGAGCCTTTCAACTTATGACGTCACGCTACTTCCGGTACAGGCAAGGCTTTTTTTTATCAGCGACCAAAAGTTGCGAACTTTATCGTCGATGTTCTCTACTAAATCCTTTCAGCAAAAATATGGCAATATCGCGAAATGATCAAGTATGACACACAGAATGGATCTGTTATCCCCGTTTAAATTTTAAAAAATTATTTCAGTAGGCCTTTAATTAACATTGTTACAATTATATTTGTTGCCCTCACGTGGTCTGGGCAGTTGATATATCTTTGAGAAGTGTGTACTTTGAATCAAACTTTATTGACCGAAATTTGCATAAGCCAAGCAGAGAAATGTACGGTACATGTTTTAATTGCTGATGCGTTTTAACTGATTTTTAAATGCGCCAGAAAATAACCCGTTTTGTACACCGTTGATGTGATTCAATACAGAGTATTGAATCACATCAATCACATTATAAAGGACAAGCGGTAGAAAATTAATTATTAATGTACTTATTAATTTACTGTTAATATCTGCTCACTTTCTGTTTTAACATGTTCTATATACACTTCTGTTAAAATGTAATAAACACTTATTCTTCTGTTGTTTGGATGCTTTACATTAGTTTTGGATGATACCAAAAATTTGAGCATCGATCCGATACCAAGTATACATTGGTCATACTTAAAGTCCTCATGTATCCAGGGACATATTTCCTGAGTTTAAAAACATAATATAAATTTTAAAAAAAAAGAAAAAAGATTTTGTGATGCTAAAAAATATCGATGTAATAATAGTAGTATCGACTAGATACGCTCTTGTACTTTGTATAATTACAGTGGATGTCAGGTGTAGATCCACCAATGGCGTTTGACACCAGTGAGATAGTGTATCCTCCTTTGGTGTGTAGTGAAGCATGTTTAGCTATTCCTCGTCCTGCAGGGATGATACTTGTAAGAAACTTACTTTATTTGTCGCCATGCAGGCGATAAGGAATTTTAACATTAGTATCGGTATCGATAAAATCCTAACCATAAACATCGCTAGTCTCCGATAGAGCAGAGGAAGAGGAGGCTGGCTGACACCATATAGTAGGATGCCCTCATATGTACAATCTGTGAGGTCACAATTAGCATACTATTAAAAATAAGACTACAACACTGAGAGCAAGCTCATGTCAAAATGCGTGAACCTCATGATTTGATGCTTTATCATTGAAATTGGTGCCTCGTCCCAGAATTGTTGCTGTCTGTTGGTAGAGGGAATGATCTTTCTGCAGGTTCACATAGAAACTTTGTTAAGACTATTACTTCAGCTATTTAGTTAAAAAGGCCCAAAACATCATAAGGGACCCATCTCACCCTGGACATAAACTTTTTGAACTTCTGCCCTCTGGCAGGAAATACAGGACAATAAAATGCCGGACAAACCGGTTTAAGAACACTTTTTACCCGAGAGCAATAGTGTCGCTGAACACAAGACAATAATGACTGTGCATGTGAGCTGTGTGCTTGGTATTTTTATGTATTTTTATCTATTTATCTATGTTCTTATGTTTTTATGTGTTAATATGAATTTGCACTAAATTATTAGTTTTGCTTACAATTGTGTTGTACAATGTACAATGACAATAAAGATATATTATATTCTATTCTATTCTATCATGTTTTGTCGGCGCAGCGCCAGCGTTGAGAACGTCACTAAACAATCCAATCTCTACCGTGTTTATGTGTTTATCGGAGAGGTTTAGCCTTTTTGGATGTGGAAAAATTTGCAAATGAAATATCTGTTTTGTTCACTTTATTGAACAATCACCTTCTAACTATTTTACATCATGTGACAATATACTGACACCTGGTGACCAGTCAGTATACACTATTATCATCACAATCTGTTTATTCCTCTTTAAATGTCATTAAAATGCCATTAATTCGACTGATAGTCGACGATGAGCAAGATTTTTTAGTTTGATTTTGTCCTAAAAAATATGTTTTTCTAAAACCAGGTAAAAAAACAAAAAGGACACAGGACACCTCTCGCCAAATGAGTATGAACTTTTCTGGAAATTATCTACTAATATCAATAGAGTAATTTTGACTTTTTAAAATGTTTTTTAACAAAAATAGGTGTTAACAAAGAGGGGTCTTCTTGTAGTTACTCATTCATAGGTTTTGTTTTTAATTTGTCCCAAATATTACTCCGCAAAAATAACTGGTCCCGCAAAATTCAGTAACACTGTGTTTTTGTCTTTCAAATATTTTTGTACTTCATTTAAATAATATTTTTTCAAAATCTTATTTTACTCAGCAGCAGTTCGTACAGAAAATTGAGTGTATCCATCATAAATAAAAGGCTGCACGTTGTTTTAGCTGAATAATAACAAAAGACTACAAATATGAGCCTATTTCAATGATGGCACCACAAAGGAGGCTCGGAATCTATCACAGAATGTGTCGCTACGACTCGCTGCTTTGGGTAATGGTGTTGTTCTTTGGCTTGGAAATGAAATATCATATCATTAAATAGAGATATGCACAATGAAGTGCCGGCAGATCCATCTTGCAGGGCTCAATCTGTTTGTGACTCCCTGACGACAGATCCAGCTAGCAGCCCTCCGCTCATCGAGGACAGTTTTAAGAGAAGGATGGTATTCTGTACAGAGAGTATGACGGTTCCTAAAGAATGCTGAACAGCCACAAACTGTTTGTAGTAGTCAATGATGAATTGGAGTGATGTAGATTCAAAACCCAACTTTAAATATAAATGAAGGCTTAAAGGGGAACTGCACTTTTTTGGAATTTTGCCTATCGTTCACAATCATTATGAGAGACAAGAAAACAAAAGTTTTTTGTTTTTTTTTCGGCTTGTTTTAGGTGGCTAGCAATGAGGCTAATGGGAGCAATCTATTCTACCTCTAAATCACTTTAAAAAAGCATTCAAAAACCGTCAACAATACTTCATTTATGTTCCGTAACCTGTATAATAACCAAGCCGTAGCGACATTGTTATTGTAAGAGCGAACACTGAGGAACTATTTTTCTATAGTTGTAACACATCAGCGTGCTTCGGTATTAGCCGTAAAAACTAGTTATGAAATGAGATAAGATAGCTTCTACAACAACACAACAAACTCGTTTGAGATTGTAATGCACAACACTGCGATAATACACCAATCTGTACGGACTGAAAAATATGAACAAACATGTTATAGTATCTGTAAAGTAATATCCCACATTTCATATTTTGTTTGTACACAGCTGAGCTAGCCAGACAGCATATGTACTGTAGTTGTACTAACACTCATGACGTGCTGCGTGTATCATGATCAATATTAAAGTGACTCACACCATGGACAGTTGTTCGTCTGGTCCAGCTGGCCAGGGACGTTTCCTGTTGATTTTGGGTAAGCATTCCATTTATGTCGAAATAGCTTGGCTCCAAGTTCCATATTTATACCGTCACAATCGCTCAACTTCTCACTCTTCCTTTGTGATGGCTTCTATAAGTAGCAGTATATTTGGCTTCAAAAGTATAAGGTTGCAAATCCTCATTTGTCGAAAAATAGTTGGTTTCCTTGTTTTTTACCAAGTCTGCCATGGTTGGAACACACACTTGTGTTTGATTCCGGAAGTAGGAACACACATGTTGCCAGAAGTCAGACGTGCGCTGCTATGGAAACAGAAATCCAATACGCAGAAGAAATCAGTCCTGGAAATGATCAAAATTTAAAAAATACGGTAAATATTGAACATATTACATATTTTTATGAACATGTCTGTTACTACATTATATATATATACTTGCAGTGTGTATACAAAACGTTGCTGGAGGCTTTGAAGGCTACAACGGTGACTCCCATTAGCCCCATCTTTCAAGCGTTTTTTTTTAATCATTTTTAAAATAATTAAAAAAATAGGCATGTGTGTTCTTGTCTTTCATAATGATTGTGAACAAAAGGCAAATTCCCAAAAAAGTGCAGCTCCCCTTTAAGACCACTATCACTGGTTATTTCCATCCTTAAAGTCTTAAAAAAAGAGTGGGTCCTCTTCTATTTGGTTAAACACAGTAAATGTTGCATTTTAAATTTTTTATTTGATTTTAATTTAACATATTTTATACAATAACGTGTAAAAAAAAAAAAAAAAAAAGAGTTGATTGTCTCATAATAAGGGGGTTGTCTAACATCCCGGGTAAAACGGTAAGTATGTATTTCTTGTCATTTGACTTGATCTTAACGGGGTCATATTATAATTTATTTTTAACATGTAAAACACTTCATTGGGGTCTATATAACATGTAATAATGGTTCTTTCATCAACATTTTGCATAGATGATGTTTTAAAGACCATTTTCAAGCCGTTTTCTGAACGTCTCTTCAGAATGCGGCGTTTTGCGGGCGGTCTTATTTACGTACAATTAAAGTCCCCCTTTAATTTTACTTTTGGTTGTCTTGTATTTATATCAAAACTGTATTTTTTCCATCTTTTGTTTAGTCTGAAAATATGTTCTTATTCCAAAACAGGTCTTGACAATTATGGGCCTGTCTTTTATTTAAATGGGACTTATAGTCGGGTCGTAACATCAGGATATGTCAGAAACTGGATAAAGAACAAGTGATTACTGTACAGGTGTAGCCTGTACAATAATCCAATCCCAAACTCAGATGGGATAGGCTTAAAGGCCTACTGAAATGATTTTTTTTAATTTAAACGGGAATAGCAGATCCATTCTATGTGTCATACTTGATCATTTCGCGATATTGCCATATTTTTGCCAAAGGAGTTTTTCAACCGGAAGTTTAGCGGGAAATTTAAAATTGCACTTTATAAGTTAACCCGGCCGTATTGGCATGTGTTGCAATGTTAAGATTTCATCATTGATATATAAACTATCAGACTGCGTGGTCGATAGTAGTGGGTTTCAGTAGGCCTTTAAGCCCCTCTGCGACCCCTGACAAGCGGTAGAAAATGAATGGATGGATGATTAACGTACATTTTGGGGGTGATACAGGATTCAGGAATGTTCAAACCCTTCAGTTCTACTTTTTTCTGGACACTATGAACACCTATGCATTCTATAGTCGTTTTTACTTTCTTTATGGGGAGTGGCTTTGCAATCACTCAATCATCAGAGTACGCTCTCTTGGACTTAGTGTCTTCTCAGTTCGACACAATCACCCCTCATCAGTGACGTATTCATTCAGAAGTGTCCCTGAGACTGTATGTTTGTCTTTTTTAGTGCCAAGTCAATAACTAGAGTTACGTTCACTGTTGAGCTCTCTGTTCAAATAATCAGTTTTGATAAACTGGTTAAATTGTTTAATGTGTGTCTTTTGACATAATATCGATATTAGTATCGCCACATCTACCACTTTGGAAGTGTAGTTCACCTATTTGCTTCTAATTTGGCCAATGTATGACAATAAGATAAGCTGCTGATGATGACTATTCGTAATATGCACCTACCCTTAACTTCTTTACAGCCAATGGTGCATTCAAAGAACATAGGAATTTTCAGGAATTGGTGAGAATGTCCACAAATGACAGTAATTGTTTTCTATTGCTCTATTTTAGGTTTATAGGTTGGTCATTCTCAATGATGATACTATATGTCTTCACTACTTTATCCTCATTTGAAAGAGGATAGAACATCCTTGTGTGTTTTACATGGATTGCATATGCTTTGCATTGTTTATATAATTACTATTTTTTCAGTTTTGTAGAAACCATAAATAATAGATATAAACAGACATATTATTCACCAAAAACATCTTCAATAATTAAGAGTGGGATGAGTGTAAATGATGCCTACCATCAATGTGTTGGTCGGGCAACCTGCGGCGGTTGAGGATTTAAATCAGTTGTCACGCTTTTGGATTATATACCAACACCTCCTTCACAAATATTTGTTTTCTAAGAATTCTTTACTATAATGCACATAGGCCCTGGTGGGAAGGTCTGAGTTCTCTGAGTGCTGTTCTACTTTTTTTCCTGTGATTTATGCAGGCATCTTATATTGAAGTGTGTCTAATATTTCGGGCAATACAGTAAATTGTTTTTGATTACTGCATGACTTGAAATATTTTTACGAAAACGTATCTTGAATAAAAAGGGGTCGACTTATTTTCAGCTCATTACATACTTTCATCTTTCAATGTGTCTTGAAATATTTGTCCAAAAAAGGGAGAATAAGTGTCATCTTTTTTTCAGTTTTGTGGTAAATTCGGGTCAGAGGAAACATCAAATATTGTTTTGGCTTCACAAGAGCCATATTATTTTTATTTGTATGTTTAAATAGTGTATGTTTAGACTTAGAGAAGCTTTAATAATCCACAAGGGAAATTGTTCCACACATTAGCTCATTTACAAAGGCTGGAAAGGATAATGCACACAAGGGCACAAAAAGAGGGCGAAAACAAAAGGTAAAAAGTAGACCAAAAATGTACCATAAAATATACAATATAAAATATAACATATATATATATATATATATATATATATATATATATATATATATATATATATATATATATATATATATATATATATATATATATATATTTACACATATATACAGTATACAATATACATCTTCCATTTTAATTTGTAAAAGTTTTAAAATGTTTTTAAATAAGTACAAATTGGGTGATCAATTATTTTCACTTCCTTTTAATGTGACGTCACACAAGTTCACAGCCAAGTTTTGGGTATTTTGGGTTCTTAAAGAAGAGTCCATAGCTAATGCAAGCGTACACGTTAGCACAGGGGACAGATGTTCCCCTATAAATACACTTTATTGCCAAAAGTATTTGGCCACCCATCCAAATGATCAGAATGAGGTGTTTTAATCACTTGGCCCGGCCACAGGTGTATAAAATGAAGCACTTAGGAATGGAGACTGTTTCTGCAAACATTTGTGCAAGAATGGGCCGCTTTCAGTAGGTCAGTGATTTCCAGCGTGGAACTGTCATAGGATGCCACCTGTGCAACAAATCCAGTCGCGAAATGTCCTCGCTCCTAAACATTCCAAAGTCAACGGTCGGCTTTATTTTAAGAAAATGGAAGAGTTTGGGAACAACAGCAACTCAGCCATGAAGTGGTAGACTACATAAACTGACAGAGAGGGGTCAGCGAATGCTGAAGCGCATAGTGCAAGGACTTTATGCACAGTCAGTTGCTACAGAGCTCCAAACTTCATGTGACCTTCCAATTAGCCCACATACAGTACGCAGAAAGCTTCATGGAATGGGTTTCCATGGCCGAGCAGCTGCATCTAAGCCAGACATCACCAAGTCCAATGCAAAGCGTCGGATGCAGTGGTTTAAAGCACATCGACACTGGACTCTAGAGCAGTGGTGACACGTTTTCTGGAATGATGAATCACGCTTTTCCATCTGGCAATCTGATGGATGAGTCTGGGTTTGGAGGTTGCCAGGAGAATGGTACATTTCGGACTGCATTGTGCCGAGTGTAAAATTTGGTGGAGGAGGAATTATGGTGTGGGGTCCCTGCGACCCCGAGAGGGACAAGCGGCAGCAAATGGATGGATGGATGGGTTGTTTTTCAGGAGTTGGGCTTGGCTCCTTAGTTCCAGTGAAAGGAACTTTGAATGCTCCAGGATACCAAAACATTTTGGATAATTCCATGCTCCCAAACTTGTGGGAGCATGGAATTTTGTTTGGAGCGGGCCCCTTCCTCTTCCAACATGACTGTGCACCAGTGCACAAAGCAAGGTCCATAAAGACATGGATAACAGAGTCTGGTGTGTATGAACTTGACTGACCTGCACAGAGTCCTGACCTGAACCCGATAGAACACCTTTGGGATGAATTAGAATGGAGACTGAGAGCCAGGCCCTCTCGACCAACATCAGTGTGTGACCTCACCAATGCGCTTTTGGAAGAATGGTCGGAAATTCCTATAAACACAGTCCGCAACCTTGTGGACAGCCTTCCCAGGAGAGTTGAAGCTGTAATAACTGCAAAAGGTGGACCAAAATCATATTGAACCCTATGGGTTAGGAATGGGATGGCACTTCAAGTTCATATGTGAGTCAAGGGAGGTGGCCAAATACTTTTGGCAATATAGTGTATGTGCAACAAATGAGTAGCATCCTGGGCCGTGTGCTTGACATCTTGTACTGCAGACTGATCCTCACAAGTGGAGTAAGAAGAACATGTTGACACCAGGTTGCGCTGCGCTAACATCATTTCTTTGATGTCACACAAATGACAGGATGTAATAAAATCAACCACAGTGATCCTTTCAAGGACAAGCTGCAGTGTATCAACGCAGCCAGACGTGACCTCAACGTAGTTTTAATTTCTATTTGGTGGATATATTCTGCATGATTACCGTATGATCGGCCATGTGTGTCACTTTTACTATTTCAGCACCTTTGTCTAAACACAGCAAATAATGTTGCCACCACATGAATAAAGAATATGAGGCTTTTTATAGCTGTTTTAATTTTGACCGTTTTTTGCATTAACATTCTGTATTTTTCAAAATAAGTTAAAGAGAATCAATGCGGTAATGTTTTCCTGAAAGTTTTCACCCCCAAAATATAACTGGTCTAGAAAAAGAGGGGTCATCTTAGGCCTTGTTACCACTGCAAATAAATTCTGATTTTTTTGCCTATATGCGTCCTGTGTCAAATTTTTTAATGTCCGTGTGAACAGTGCAATTCCGAATTTTTTTATATCCGACCCAGGCCTCTATTGTATGCGGAAATAAACTGTATATGTACGTGATGCGTCCTTAATGTGAACGATCCCGTGCCAAGGTCGCATTTATTAGACTAGACTGTCACCAAAACGTGATAAGCGTCATAATTATAATATTATAGTTAATAGTTGACAATGGAGAAGAAAACAGGTGAAAATAATATGTTTTAGCCGGAACTAACATGAAAGTTTTACCACTCCTGTCTCCGAATGCTCACTCACAGACAAGCTCTTCAAACAGACATCGAAGCAAATGATCCCGTAGAACTGTGAGAGCCAACATACTTGTCATTTTCCTTCTCAATCTTCTTCGCGCAATAATCCGGTCCATAAAATGTTGACTTTGGTTGCACAAAATCCTTGAAATTGCTACAAATGCGCTAGTACTGAGACCAACTGGAATTGAAGCTAGTGCATGTGACGTCATGGCGTCATGTCTGGATGCGGGTCAGATTGCATTCAGAAAACATTTGTTTTTTGTTATGTGAATGCCCACTAATAAGATCGGGTTTGACAAATATATCGGAATTGGACATGCTACCTTGCAGTGTGAACAATGCCTAAGGCTACACTGCAGGGTCGGATGTCCAATTCCGATTTTTTTTTTGTAACCTGTATCAGATTTTTTCATGTCAGTGTGAACAGTGCAATCCCATTTTTTTATTATTATTATTATTGTTTTTAAATCAGACACAGGCCTCTTTTGTATTTGGATATAAATCATACATGTATCCGATTCGACTGCAGCCTGAACGATTGGGTTGCGTACATCCGAACAATAAGTCATCAAAAAAGCGATAAGCGCCATAATACTTCCTCAAACTAGACAGTTGGAAAATTAATAGTTGACAAATGAGCAGAAAACAGGTGAAAATAATGTTTTAGGAACTCAATGTTCCACCACTCCTGTGTTTGACTGCTCGCCCACACGCTCTTCGGAGTAGACGTCGAAGCAAATGTCCCAAATACTGCGAGAGCCAAAATACTTGCTTTTTTCCTTCTTAATCTTTTACACACAATAATTTGGTTAAAAAATGTTTGACTTTGATTGCAGAAAATCTTTGAAATTGCTACAAATTTTCTAGGACTAAGACTTACTAAAACTGGAGCCATGTTTACTACCGTAAACACTGTAGCACGTGTGACTGTTATGTTCAAATAACAGACACAACAGCCTCGCTCAACTTCACAACAGCACTCTGCTTTATTTTAGTAACTTCCTCAAAAGGCCCAGCCCAACTACGGTGGCTTCAAGGTATCAAAAGGCACAACGTAAATAGCCTGAGTAAGACAGTAGAACACATTACCAATAGGCATTCAAGTATAAGAACAGTATTTAAGATTAACTTGAATGAACACAACATTTCCCCTCCTCTCTTAAAACTTCAAGTATGGAAGGTGGCCACAAAGTCCTGAAAACGCTCAGGGCGTGCACGGGCCCTAACAGGCCGAGGCTCAGGAGCAAGGGGGACCGGCAGTGGGGCCGGTGCTGGAGCAGGGCACTGCGCGACCGGCACAGCCTGGGCGAGGGGTGCTGCCACTGGATCGGGCACCGGAGGGCGTGGCCCCAATGCGGGAATGTTCGGTGCCACCCCTGTGACGTGAGGCTGGTGAGGAGGGGCAGGTACCTTGAGGTACCTGCCCTCCTCACCAGCCTCACGTCACAGCGGGTGGCCAACGGAACCATTTACGCATTGGGGCCACGCCCTCCGGCTGCCCGATCCAGTGGCAGCACCCATCGCCAGGTGTGCCGGTCGCGCTCTGACCCAGTCCGACACTCTGACAGCTGGCCATTTAGCCCTGTGCTTCTGATCGAACCTTTGCTTCATGGAAGTTTGTTGTCCCTTGACGCGAGACTTGACTGCTGCTGAGCATGGTCGCGGGCTCGCGGCCATCGGTGGGCGGAGTCTCGACAGGGGAAGCACAAACTCTCGACCCACCATGAGGCTGGCAGGAGAGACCCCTGTTGTAGAGTGGACAGTCGCCCTGTAGTGGAGGAGGGTCTGATTCAGTGCAGCCTCCAGCGAGTATCCCTCGGACATGTGAGCACGCAGTCCATTCTTCAGTGATTGGTTGTACCTTTCCACCCCCCCGTTTGCCTGGGGGTGGTAGACGGAGGTTCTGATGTGAGTAACACCCTTGCTGGCAAGGTAGGCGGTGAACTCCGAGGACAGGAACTGAGGACCGTTGTCCGTGGTGATGGCTCGGGGTAAACCCCAACGGGAAAACAGGCGGTCCAGGAAGGCGACGACGGCAGCAGAGGTGACCGTTCCCATGGGAGCCACCTCAGGCCACTTGGAATGCAGGCCGTAGACCACCACAAGAAACCTCTGGTGGTGTGGCACATTATGCAGCTCACCACAGATATCAAGCTGGAGATGGTCCCACGGTTTAGTTGGCCAGTCCAGGGGCTGGAGTGGAGGCGAAGCGGGTGGCCCAGTCTTCCCACTGGTGAGGCACGCTGCACAGGAGCGGATGAGTCCCTCCAGGTCTCGATCGATGGCGGGCCACCACACTGTGTCACGGCACCTTTGCTTGGCTTTGACTATGCCAAGGTGACCCTGGTGTGCCATCTGTAAGACACACCCTCTGAGGGCTACTGGGATAACAGCGCAGTGTCCCCGGGCGATGCAGGCCTCACCCCAGCATGACAGTTCGTTCTTCACACGGGAATACGGCTCTAGCTCAGGTGGGACACGGGAAGGCCAACCGTGTCTGATGTAGTCACGCAGCATGGTGAAGACAGGCTCGGCTGCTGAGGCCGTCTCCAAATCACGAAGGGAGACAGTGTCCTTCAATGGTGAGTGGACCAGGTGGACCACGTCTTCTTCGTCCTCCGGGGAGACAGCGGGGCCCTGGGTGGTGGCAGGACGGGACAGGTAGTCTGCCACCACGTTATTCCTGCCAGGGGTGAATTGTAGCTGAAAGTCATACTGCTGCAGACGGTCTGACCATCTGTGAAGACGGAGGGGCCTGTGCCCCACACCAGAGGTAGACATCAGGGTCGTCAGGGCCTGGTGGTCCGTCCGTAAAGTAAAGGACCTTCCGTATAAGTAGAGATGCCAACGCTCACATGCCCATATACAGGCGAGTGCCTCCCGTTCGCCCACTGAATATTTCTGCTCAGTGGGGCTGAGCGCCCGAGAGGCAAACGCTACCGGTCTCTCTACGCCATCATGGATCTGTGACAGAACGGCACCTAGAGCCACTGCGGAAGCATCACAGGTCACGAATGTGGGGCTGTCCAGTTGGAAGTGCGCCAGGATCGGAGACGTGGTGAGGAGCCGCTTCAACTCGTCGAAACCAACCTGGCACTTGGGAGTCCAAGACCATGGTGTCTCCTGCCTGAGCAGCATCCTGAGCGGGGCCGTAATGGAGGAGTACTGAGGCAGGAACCGCATGTAGTAGGCTGTCATCCCCAAAAATGATGCCACCTGGGAGGCCGTCGCAGGAGTGGGGACGTCGATGATGGCATCCACGTTCGACTGGAGAGGCGAGATGCCGTCGGCGGAGACACGGAACCCAACAAAGTCTATGGCGGGTGCAGCGAAAACACACTTCTCTGTGTTCAGCGTGGCATGGTGGCGCTTGAGTGCGGTGAAAACCTGTTCCAGGCGGGCATCGTGTGTGGCAGCATCTGGCCCATGCACCACAATATCATCCAGATACGCCACAGTCCCAGTGCAGCTAGCGAGGATTGTGGACATGATTTTCTGGAAACAACTCGGCGCTGAATTGAGCCCAAAAGGCATCCTCGTGTAGCGGTACAGGCCAGTGTGGGTGATAAACGCTGTCAAGTCCCTACTCTCCTTATGTAAAGGGACTTGTAAATAGCCCTGGCGCAAGTCCAATTTACTGAAAACTCGGGAGCCGTGGAAGTGTGTAGTGAGTTCCTCCGTCGTAGGAAGAGGATATTTGTCAGGCACCACTGCCTTGTTCACTTGGCGGAGGTCGACGCAGACTCTCAGTCCGCCCGACTTCTTCTTGGCGATGACAATGTTGGACACCCATGGGGAAGCGTCGATGGGCTCTATGATTCCACCAGCCTGGAGGCGTTGAAGCTCCTGCGTAACGCCGTCCCGCAAAGCCAGGGGAACACGGCGAAGGGGCTGGACCACGGGAGGCACGCTGTGGTCCAGGAGTGGCTTGTGTGTAAATGAGCTGAGGCAGCCCAGGCCGTTAAACAGCTCCGGCTGGTCGTTTTGCCTCGGAGACGCTACGTGTAGAATCCGCATACCGCTGTTGTCCTGCAGGGTAAAACCCAGGCTAGTGAAGAGGTCGAAGCCCATGATGTTCTCGCCGCGGCGCGTGATGTGGAACGGGAAACGGTCCACAGCTGTAGAGGTGTAGCGAACCGGGAGGTAGAGAAGGCCGACGACATCGATTTTGCTGCGGCCGTAGCCACAGAGGGCAGTGGACGGGGGCTGTAGCTGTCTGTTCGGGAAGAGCAGGTTGCAGGTGTCGACATTCAGTAGTGACACTTTGGCCCCAGTGTCGAGGAGGAGAGGGACACAGCAGTCATCCAGGTAAACAGGGCACCTCGAGAAAGTCGCTGAGTGGGGGCCTACAGTGCGCACAGGCACCGCCGGGTCATGTGACTGTGCATCAGGGTAATCGGCCGGAGCGGACCGGCACCACCTGGCAAAGTGGTTAGGCTTCTGACAACGGCGACAAGTTTGGCCCCTAGCAGGGCAGTCCTGGGCCCTTGTTGCATGGCGGTTGGAGCCACAATTCCCACACCGTCTCTGTTGACGTGTTGGCTGGGGACGCGCTACCTGTATAGCAGCATCAGGGTCTGAGGTTGATAGCTGTTGCACTGACTGTTCAATAACAGGGGTAGGCCTATGAGGCTTATTTTCCGCAATTTTGGCCGCACATTCAGTAGCCGATTCCACTTGTATTGCGATTATTAGTGCGTCATCAAGTGTCAAAGTTGCATCCTTGAGTAACAACTCCTCCTGCACTCTGGGATTAGACGTTTTCTCAATGAGCTGGTCTCGAATGAGTTCATCAGTGAGGTTGCCGAAATTACAGTTCTGTGATAGGGCTCTTAAATCTGCTACATACTGCCTGGCAGACTCACCCGGGCGCTGACATCTTCGTCTGAACTCCAACCGGCGGAGTAGGATATTCTGTGATTTTACAAAATGTCCGCTCAAAGCTGTTATGACTGCATCATAAGTGTCCAGCGTACCGCTGAGAGAATTGAAAATTCTGTTCCCCTCCGCTCCAAGCAGGTGTAGGAGAATGGCGCGCTTCCTCGCGCTAGTGGCATTGTCCAAACCTGTGGCCAAAAGATACGTCTCAAAAGACGATTTCCACTGATTCCAGGGAATGACAGGATCGCCCGGGAGGGGTAGAAACGGGTCCGGAGGTGGCAGGGAGAATATAGGTGTGTCAGCCATCCTCGTTCGCCAAATGTTATGTTCAAATAACAGACACAACAGCCTCGCTCAACTTCACAACAGCACTCTGCTTTATTTTAGTAACTTCCTCAAAAGGCCCAGCCCAACTACGGTGGCTTCAAGGTATCAAAAGGCACAACGTAAATAGCCTGAGTAAGACAGTAGAACACATTACCAATAGGCATTCAAGTATAAGAACAGTATTTAAGATTAACTTGAATGAACACAACAGTGACTTTGTGACGTAATGTTTGCATGTTGGTCAGATTGCGTTCCCATTAGACGTCACTTTTTTTTGTAATGTGAAGGACTCCATAAAAAGATTGCATTTGATCAAAAAAATTGATGTGGACATCCTGCCCTGCAGAGTGAACATAGCCTTTTATTCAGGATCGTCATATATTGAAGTCAACACAGTGAATTTGCCTTAGATTGTTTTCTATAATATTTTTCAAAACAAGATGATCTTTTAAGAGGGGTGGTCTGAAAGAAAATACATCCAAAAACAACAGTCCAAATATGTTGACACACATACAGATAGACAGAGGATTCTGTCTCCATCATCTAACATTACAGTGATCATCTCCTCAAAATGACCGTGGCGCAGCCATTTGTGCGTAACTGTGTCAGCTTGCCCGTGCATTTATAAAATGCTACACATTGACACAAAACAGCAGCAAAAAAACTATCGATAAAATCGGTTGATTGCCTTTTGAACAATGTTAGATCAATATACAGTACATGCATATCTTTCGTAAGGCCGACTTGCCGAGAACAGATAAATGTAGTTGAATTTTAGGTATATACACATCTATAAATTGTTGCAATGGATGAATAGTTACACCCTTAATCAATATATATGTATTTTAATGTCCTTGATTTTGTCTTAAAAACAAGATTTTTCCAAAAATGTGTCCTGTGAAAGCCAGGTGTCTTATAATCAGTTTAATAGTATAATGTTTAATATTGTTTTGTTGGAGTTTATGTCCAAACATTTCCACTGTGCACACCTGATAAGATGCGATTTAGAGCAGATAACGATCGTATCGGCAACTGTTATTCCCATAAATCCTCTGACGGGGGACGCTTTGAAAGGGTGGCGACCTTGGAAGAAAAGGTATCTAAGCAGTTAGCTTCTCTTAGTGAACCCAGAACTGCCAAAAAGGTTCAATAATAGACTCCCAGCAGTGTCCAAACAACACATTGATAAAAACCCTTCACAGGCCGGGCTTGAGAAAGGATGGATTATGTCCCCTTTTAAAACGGCTAACTTGAGTCTGGTGGGTGATTTCAGCTGACAAAGACACACATCTGTGCAGCTTTTTCTTTGTTTATTTGTATAAAAAAGAAATGTTGTCTTTTTCCATATCCTAGGCTTATCTTATATCTGCAGCCGACAGTAAAATCCCCCCCAAAAAACAAACCTGCCTTGACTCGACAAGTGTACGATAAACTTGACAGATCAACTTCTTCGATAGTTGCCGAGCCCGTAAACAAGCAGGGGGCTCCAAATCTGATAATCCACCAATGAAAGATTAGCATTATTGTGTTGTCACTCTTGCTTACAGGGTCACATGGTTTTTTTTCTAACTTTAGCAGGGTTGTGGGGGGCTTCGACATCCTTCAGCAAATCCTGAGGAAGGTGTCACATCTCAGCAGGTGAGGTGAGGCGATAAGAGCGGCTGCGGGGACGTGAAATGGACAAACCTGAATTGTCACAGCCGGAAATGGGTGGCCTAAGCAAGCGCAAAAAAAGAGAGGGTAAAGGGAATTAGCGTATTTCCTAGGATCTTAACTAATAATCCTCCAAAAGTTAGTTTAAAAAAACCGAGTACTGTAAATAATATACTGTAATTACAGCCTAGGCGTTTACCCAAACCGCAAAGACCCTGCCTTGTATAGATAATTTTTTTTTTTTAAAGTGAATCTTTAGAAATGCGGTCCATTATATATCCACTTTTGAGAGAAGAGTTGTTGAAACAGTTGCCTTTAAAGTCATAAGGTCTTGAAGATGTTAAAAAGGAAGAAATCTCCTTTTTCATGGACATGATACCCTCTGACAAGCTCCGAGTTAGATGAGCCAACCCTGTATCTATAACCACCACTTCACGAAGGACAGCTTTTTTTAAACGTATATTAAAAACAGGCTTTGCTACACATCTTAAAGTAAAGCCTGGGGCTCTGTCAACTATCCGTAAGTCAGCTAGAGACAAGAATAGTTTTACTTCATCAAATAGGCTAACCTAGCCTGATGTTGCTGTTGAAATGTGTATGTAAAAAGTGGATAAAGCACACAATACTGTAACTCTCCTTGGTGAAACACACTCTGCTAGAGACGGACAAGGACAAACATAAAAAATTAGCATGAACGAAACATACAAGACAGCATGTTCTCAGAAGGGCAGATACTGGTACGTTCTGGTCGTATTCCCAGGATGTAAAAGACGGGAAGCGGCAAAGTCAGTGTGCATGTGAGAGTCTTTGAATTCTATATGCAAAGCAGAAAACACAAAAAAGGATGTGCCACTCAAAGGCGCACAGGAATCTTAAGGCAACACTAAAACATAACCAATAGCGAGGGCCAAACGAATGTAAAGTGTCGTAGAGCGAACAATCTACCTGCGACGAGTGAACGTTGAGACGGATATAAAACGGGGCATGATTAGTGGCAGCAGCAGGTAGGGACACTAATCAGTAAACATAACTGGTGTGTGTGATCAGCGCAGCTAACAGCCAGAACATAAAAAAGGAAGGAACACTGAAACAGAAAATGGACTCAAAAACAAGGAGAATAACAACAAAACGTATGACAAATCATGACCTGTGTCACATGTCCTAACAAATACTTTGAAAGTGTCCAAAATCCAGCCTTACACTTACAATCCTCGATTATTGGACCGCAGAGAAAATACTAGACACTGTACAATTAAGTATTAAAACATATTTGAGGGCGCCTATAAAGACAAAACATACCAGTTGCCCACCCCCAAACCTTCTTGCAATTATGGCCTATTAAAATGCAAATTATGATTACTGTGCTTTTTGCATGGCTATATTACCAAAATAAAAAAAAAACTGATTATGTTGACCAGAGGGGACTTTTGTATGGGTTCTGGGGATTGCTATGCTACCATGTGATGTAGTAACCAGCATTAACAACTGTTTTAACAGCAATAAAAACATGACTTTGTGCAGTTTATAAAACTGCAAAATATAATAGCAATTATGGTATAGTTATGTTATATAATATAAATAAGATCATGGCAATGTACGCTTTATGGTACAACTACAACTTTAATTTGATATTTCATAATCTGGTCCCTCTGGGAACATGATTACTTTTGCTATATGCATTTGATCTCTCCCCACTGGAATTAGGGCTTATCTATATCACTGTTAAACTGCTGATGCATCCCTGGCAGATGTCTCCTGCCCACATATAAAATAAAGTGCAGTTTAAGGCTCCTCACAATTCAATTATGATTTAGGGTGAATTATTCGATTATTAAACTATTATAAGGATTATTATGACAATTATTGATTTATCTTTTACCCCAAAGAAGAACAAGGTGTTTGTCAGCATTTATTAAAGCTGGGGTACTTGAATCTTGTGTCACCAGGCAGAATTCAAACTGTAAATCCCGCCCCTCACTCTGTGCATCTGCGCACCTCGCTGATAGTCCCTCCCAGTCTCCTCCTCTCTGGACGTGCACGGAATCGCGCACAAGAGCTATACGTGCACACGCGTAGGTTGTTGTCTGAAATTGCATCAAAGGATCCTCTAGTTTGGATTTTGTTGCAGACTATCCATAACACATGTCGCCACGCAAAAGGATACACACAAAATATAGGAAAATGGAACATTAGATTATCTGATAACAGCCACTTGCGCATCCAAAGTTGGCCAGCAATTGCCCTCCATCTTGAATACGCTGTAACAATATTTATTTCAGTTTTGGCTCTTGTTTGTTTTTTTAGACATACAGCGTCTTTGTTTTCTTCCTCTGATTTCCTCTTATTTTGGCAGTATAGGCTGTAAAGGCAAGTGCCGGTATTGCGATCTTTCCAGGATGATGTTCGGCAGCCATGCTTTACTGAAAAGAAGTTTGCACCGTGTACACGCTTCACTATACATGGCCTCAGCCAATGACCGGCCGGACAACTTTCGGGTGGTGATTCTGTTTGTGATTTTGTAATCATGGAAAATAATACATTTTTGAACTATTTGTTACTGATGAGTCACATCACAATGCATCAAAGTAAGGATGTATTGGAATTTTGCACCTCAATAATATAAATAACAAACATTGTTTACAATCCTAATAATTATTGAGCAGTTTACACGTGTGGGTCAGCATTCTTGTCCGGACCAAAAGTAAAAAAAAATGGGTGTAAACCTTGTAGAGGTTCACTTCATGTTCACACAGTTATTATTGTTATGCAACCAAAGGGTGCCCAGCAAATAACAATCATAAAGTAAGGACTGGATAGAGCAGATTTTTTGCCATCCAGGACAGTTGCTGGTCCATGTCTTTGGTCTGTGTAATGTTCACATTTGCGTTTAAGCAAACCAAACCCCACCAGAATTTTACTTGCAAGCAGTCAACCATCTCAGTCGACTTGTTTGGCGTGCACCAGGGCTCAAATGATTGTTTTCCCACATGACTTAAGAAAGCAGAGCAAACACACCAGTGTTTATTTTAACACCACCAAACATGGCAAGTGTGAACACACTGTTATTTGGGCAAAAGTACTATCTTGAAGTACCAATAATTCCAATAATGATGTGATAGTGACTTTTTTAAACTGGTTTGGAGTCTATATTGAAAAAAAAAATACAGTCATCATTCAATAATGCAAATAGCACCTTCCCACTAGTCCTACAAAATACATTATTTTAATAGCCTCATTAGATTTTCACTGCACACTTTCATTGCAGCGTCTGATTTATGGTGCTTTGGCACCGAGCTCTGTTCACCAGCAAAATATCAAGGGGTCAACCTTCCGACGTGCCACCTTCCTACACTTTATGCTGGGCTTTTTTTTTTTTTTACTTTACACTGTAAATTTTATCAGGGTGAGCAAAATGTGTTTACCCCTGTTAATTTATCCCGGTGCTTGGCTGAGGGAAAAATCCAGGGTAACTGACCCGTAAAATGAGCAAAGATAATACTGACCTTAACATGGTCTTCTGCACATGGAGGTAATTGCTAAGGCTGTGGGATCAATCAATATTGACTCTCCAGTTTTCTTTAACCCCACACACCACCAGCATGCCATCCCGCCACACTCTGGCTTGAGCTGAATGTGTACAATTGGCTTCAGATGGATGAAGAACATATCCCTGATAGTTTAACCTTCATACTCACTGACATGCTCACTTATCTGGAAGATTAGAGATTTTTTATTTTTTTTGCCAGTTAAGCTTTTTTCAAACAGAGCTAGGCTGGTGTACGTAGCTGTGTTACCATGCTCAGGTGGGGGTATGCATAGGCTTATAAAATACCTGATAAAGTGAGTACACAACTCAAATTTCAGCAATACGCAGCTCTCATGCAGGTCCAGACCACAACCAAGACACAATTATCTTGCTACTCACTTGTGTTGCCAGCTATATAGACAATGCCTGGGTGCATGTTGGAATATATGTTTCCCCTAGATCAGTGGTACCCAACCACCGGTCCGCGGACCGGTGGTTGGGGACCGCACAAGAAATAAAAAATAAAAAATAAAATAAATAAAACATTGTATTTTTATTAAATCAACATAAAAAACACAATATCTACATTATATATCAATATAGATCAATATAGTCTGCAGGGATACAGTCCGCAAGCACACATGATTGTATTTCTTTATGAAAAAAAAAAATGATGAGGGAATACTTCGAAGACCTCCTCAATCCTACCAACACGTCTTCCTATGAGGAAGCAGTGCCAGTGGAATCTGTGGTGGGCTCTCCTATTTCTGGGGCTGAGGTTGCCGAGGTAGTTAAAAAGCTCCTCAGTGGCCAGATGAGATCCGCCCAGAGTTCCTTAACTAAAGGCCTTAGTGGCCACATGCGTGGACAGCACCTTTTAGTTCTTATTTCCCAAATTACTGTAAACTACTGAATTGGGGTCTTATGCCGACATATGGAAACGTATACTGCTATCTGGTGGTGTCAGAAGAGTATAACATACAATGGAATTTGGAAAAAAAAGTGTAAAAATAAAAATGTGCATGTCACTACACATGAAGTAAGTTTGTGTACTTATGGACTAAGTACGTCATATTAAAAGATGATTTTTATTTTTTATTCTAATTAGGTTCCAATAAGCCCAAATAGCAAAGAGAAATAAATAAAAAAACATTTAAACAAACAGCTTGCAAACAGCTTGAGCCTTTGGCTCTGGATGCTGTGGGGCTGTCTTGGTTGACAAGACTCTGCAACATCGCGTCGACATCGGGGGCGGTACCTCTGGATTGGCAGACCGGGGTGGTGGTTCCTCTCTTTAAGAAGGGGAACCGGAGGATGTGTTCCAACTATTGTGGGATCACACTCCTCAGCCTTCCCGGTAAGGTCTATTCAGGTGTACTAGAGAGGAGGCTACGTCAGATAGTCGAACCTCGGATTCAGGAGGAACAGTGTGGTTTTCGTCCTGGTCGTGGAACTGTGGACCAGCTGTATACTCTCGGCAGGGTCCTTGAGGGTGCATGAGAGTTTGCCCAACCAGTCTACATGTGCTTTGTGGACTTGGAGAAGGCGTTCGACCGTGGAAGTCCTGTGCGGAGTGCTCAGAGAGTATGGGGTAACGGACTGTCAGATTGTGGCGGTCCGCTCCCTGTATGATCAGTGTCATAGCTTGCTCCCCATTGCCGGCACTAAGTCGGACCCGTTTCCAGTGAGGGTTGGACTCCGCCAAGGCTGCCCTTTGTCACCGATTCTGTTCATAACTTTTATGGATAGAATATCTAGGCGCAGTCAAGGTGTTGAGGGGATCTGGTTTGGTGGCTGCAGGATTAGGTCTCTGCTTTTTGCAGATGATGTGGTCCTGATGGCTTCATCTGGCCAAGATCTTCAGCTCTCACTGGATCGGTTCGCAGCCGAGTGTGAAGCAACTGGGATGGGAATCAGCACCTCCAAGTCAGAGTCCATGGTTCTCGCCCGGAAAAGGGTGGAGTACCATCTCCGGGTTTGGGAGGAGATCTTGCCCCAAGTGAAGGAGTTGAAGTACCTCGGAGTCTTGTTCACGAGTGAGGGAAGAGTGGATCGTGAGATCGACAGGCGGATCGGTGCGGCGTCTTCAGTAATGCGGACGCTGTATCGATCTGTTGTGGTGAAGAAGGAGCTGAGCCGGAAGGCAAAGCTCTCAATTTACCGGTTGATCTACGTTCCTATTCTCACCTATGGTCATGAGCTTTGGGTTATGACCGAAAGGACAAGATCACGGGTACAAGCGGCCGAAATGAGCTTCCTCCGCCGGGTGGCGGGGCTCTCCCTTAGAGATAGGGTGAGAAGCTCTGTCATCCGGGAGGAGCTCAAAGTAAAGCCACTGCTCCTCCACATCGAGAGGAGCCAGATGAGGTAGTTCGGGCATCTGGTCAGGATGCCACCCGAACGCCTCCCTAGGGAGGTGTTTCGGGCACTTTCGACCGGTAGGAGGCCACGGAGAAGACCCAGGACACGTTGGGAAGACTATCTCTCCCAGCTGGCCTAGGAACGCTTTGGGATCCCCCGGGAGGAGCTGGACGAAGTGGCTGGGGAGAGGGAAGTCTGGGCTTCCCCGCTTAGGCTTCTGCCCCCGCGACCCAACCTCGGATAAGCGGAAGAAGATGGATGGATGGATGGATGGAACGCGATATTTGAACTAGTTCCTTAGTTTCTTTTATTACACACAATTGTGTGAGGAAAACAAAGTGAACTAACTAAAAATAACTAAAAAGCAAACACTACTAACTGCTCATTTAAACCATTTGGTTTTCCCCCTCAAAGTCCTCCTGTGTCCAGGGAATTTTTTTTGACTTGGTAATTATTAACAAAAACAACAAAACATTATTTTGACAAAAATGTAAATGTTGTTGAATTGGGAAAATACGGTTCCAAACACACTTCTTAAAGTTTACTAAACACTTATTTCATGGTGTTGTTTCAAGTTTAGCAGTTTGCTTAGCTATTAGCATTCCAGCTCCTGGCTTGCTCACACAGTGTGTAACATATCTAGCCTCATCCTCCAGTGATAATGTATGTGATATTTGATACTTGAGTGATAATCATACTTAAGATACAAAATAATGTTAATTTGCTGTAATTGAGGTCATTATTTTTATTAATACCTTAGGTGGGCGTCTCCACATTGCATGGAGATACATAATTAGCTGCTAGTCACTTGTCAGCCGGGAGACTAAAAATAAATAGTGTCACCAATAGGGGATCACTGTTTGTGATTGGCATTAAGGCCATGTCCACACAAACAAAAATGCATATCCGGGAATAAAACCATCTCCATCCACACAAGTGTAGTTTCAAAAATGTCTGTCTACACACAAACTCACACATTTCTAAAATCAGCGCACACTGACAAGGAGCCAAGGAAAACTCTTGAATAGTTAAGTGCCAAAGTTCACGGACTTATGTGTGCCGCTGTAAACTCGTGGAATTATAACGTATTTGTTGATCAAGATAGAGATATGTTACATGTGCAATGAAGCGTACATTGTCTTCAACACCAGTACACACTAACAAGGAGGACAAATAATCATTGCGCATATTACGCGCGCACATGGCCGCGCTCTCCCCGTTTACACAAATGGAACCAACACACTTAAGCCAACATAAATAAGAATTAAAAACATGAGATAATATTGCAAAGCCAAAAGTCTTGCTTGTGAAAGTTGTTCCATCAGCTGGAGATCCGATAGTGATCGTATCCAAAACAGTCGACTGTCATTGTCGCTGGCTGGAGTGTCACAAGGCCCATTTTGATTCGTCTTTTCATCAATATAGAGTGAAAATAGCGACATATTTATGTTCTAACATACAGTAAGTCCTCTTTTGATGTGTTTATAGCCAGCAAGGCAGTGTTGTCATTAGAGGAGTACAAGTCTCTGTTTGAGCCGTGTACGCGCATACGCTGAGCCCAGATTTTTGGAACCCTTCACCTTGGACAGCATTTGCAAAGTATGCGTTTATAAGGACAAAAGTATGTGTGGACAAAAGGGCCTAAATGCAGAGTTAAGTAAGAGTTTATTAAGTATCTTAAAGGCATTAATACGCAATCGCGATCACTTAATTTTTCACAAAAATTGCCTGATACTGATCTGTGGCCAATCGATCAACACATCCCTAGTCTTGTGACTGTAAGTATAGCTACAAACTTAAAAAGGTCAATTATGAATTGCCAATTTGAACGTGTCATGGTCCATCGCAGCGAAACATCCCTTTAATTTTTCAAGGCCAGGGCACAGACTTAGCAGACATTTCCATCTCCACTTGATAAATATCTTCCTTCTTGTTCCTTTCCACAGCCAAGTAATTTATTTTCTATCTCTCCCAGCTATATTTTCCAGTTAATATTTCTGTCTTTTTTTTTTTTCACACTGCCCCTGACAAAAGATGCCATGAGGGACGATAAGAAACCTTTGCACTCCTCCCACACGCTAGAAACAGTGGATTTGTATACTTCTAAAGACAAATATAAACCCTTGTCATGTGTCAGTATGTTAATGATAAAACATTTCTATGTGTTTTTAAGGTTTATGATGCAAAAGCATTACAGATGCGCTACTACCCCCTGCAGTAAAGATGGCAAAGATCACCCATTTGAAGTTTCTATTTATAGTTTTCTTTTTTTTTTTCAACCAACAAATCCTGATTATGTCACTCAGACATATTTTCATCGCCTGCAGCGCAGCATTTATCATTCATTCGCTTCTGCCAGGAAGCATTTCAAAGTATTTTATAAAGATCGTGGCCGATTTGCTCTGCTTGCAAACTCAGGCTGTGTTCACACTTGTAGTTTTGGTCCACACCAAAAATAAAAATGTGTTTTCCCCTACCTTTATATTAGTGCCCAACGACACAACCAGCTCCTCTAAGGAGGTCAAAGTAATTCCATTTTAATTAGATTGTTTTATATCGCATCACATCACAACATCTGTAATTTAGTGATAGCTTTCATATAATGTACAACAGCACGTTGTTCTTTTATTAAACACACTAAACAACCTTATCTTAATATCTTGTTAAAACAACAGCATGTCATTTCGGTTGCTACACGGTTTTCCGTGACGTGCAGTGAGGTTCATACCTAGTGAGGCACATGTTTTTAAACTGTATCTTATTCTGCTCTAATCATTGTCAATACAGGTTTCTCATTACGATGATAACAACAACAATAAGAATACAATAATTCAATTTAGGTTAATCAAAAATCAAATGTTGTGGCTACTGTCCGCAGAAGCAATGTGCTCTTGTGTTTTCCCCTTTGTGTTTGCAATGTTTCCCTCCAGGTTTTCGTGTATTTTTTGACTTTTGGATAGGCCCTTCTCGGCTGCGCAACAATGGGTGGCACTTTCATGGCTTCTGTGCTGCTTTTTGGTGTTATTTCGGGGCACTTTTGGATCTGCCTCGGAGGGAGGTGTGGCCAAGGTTGTGCTGGGGACCGGCTGCTGGCTCTCTGCCACACCGGAGTACGCGTGGATTGAGATGCGGAGGAGACGACGGGGCTAGAGAGCGACTAACATTGAGCATCGGGATGGACAAGCTTCACGGAGCCCCGGCTGAACGAGCATGTACCCAACACATCGGTCTCCTTCGACAGATTCTCACTTTTTTGCGCGGACTGAACATTGGTCGAGAGCTGGTGGGCAGCCTAGGACGGAGTCGGCTCTTTTGGCTGCTTTGTTGGGTCTGTTCCTGTCTCTGGCCGTGCCATGGGTGTTGAAATTGTGTTTTTGTTTTGTTGTTGTACATGCATGGTGAAATCATATGCGCGCAATTTGTATTATCCATCCAACCATTTTCTACCGCAAGGTCGCGGGGGGGCTGGAGCCTATCCCAGCTGCACTCGGGCAGAAGGCAGGGTACACCCTGGACAAGTCACCACCTCCTCGGAGGGCCAACATAGACAGACATGAGTTTTTGCTATTTTTTTGTTGTGTTTTACTATTCTAGCAGTATGTAGTCTTGTCTGTCTGTCTGTCTGTGTTGGCCCTGCGATGAGGTGGCGACTTCCCCAGTTTGTACCCTGCCTTCTGCCAGAGTGCAGCTCGGATATTTTGTGTTTATAAATGTAAAATTGTGTTGTTTTTTCTAAACCTTTCTTCCGAAAGTACTCTTTTTAATAAAAAAAAAAAGGCAACCTATTTCTTGTAATATTACAATAGTATTTTTCTAAAAAAAAGCTTTTTTGTTGTAACACACTGTAATGTTTAACCTTTATTGTAGTAATATAATTCCTTTGGTCGTAAAATATTTTACCTTTAGTCTTGTAATACTTTATATTTAGTCTTGTAATATTTTTCCTTCAGTCTTGTAATATTTAGACTTTTTTTGCTCCTTGCTGCATGCTTTTTACTGTCATTTTAAAACAGGTTCCTGCTTTTGATCCTTGTGGCATTCACATTTGAGTGCATATGAACCAAAAAACACTAGAGTTCCCCTGAAAAATGGACCAAAACCCATTTATCACAAGATGTCTCAAGCCGCCTATTTGGTGCTTGTGTGGTAAGATGATCACGTTCAAACGGGACCAAATAAATTGTACGAGCAGCGTAAACGCACTAGAGTTGCTTGGCAGTGAGTGATGGGTAGCGGCATCCTTCAGGCGATTCAACATGGTTGCTTCATTTTAATTTTATAAGATTTATTTGGGGGACATGGTTAGGATGATGCAAATCGTGAAGGAGGAAGGAGGGGGTAGAGCGCACCGCTGGCTTAATGTTGATGAGGTGCTAATATCTAATATCAGAAAGCAGATAAAAGCCTTATTAGCCCTGTGGTCTGACTGGAGTGTGGACTTATTACAGCGAAGAGATGAAAGCAGATGAAGGAAAATGACAGCTCGGGGGGCTTTGTTACATCCTTAAGCTTTCTGACGGGGTCAACTTCATTTTGGGACTAAAATGGCGAGGCTTTAACCGGCATAGACAAGCTGACATTGTTTGAGGGATCTAATTCGGACTTCAACATCCGGGGGATTACACCGTCTCCAGCCTGGAGGCGCTTTGATAATCGCTTGTCATTTTTTGGCGCTTTCTAAAAGGTCTTTTGGTTCAGTCCAGTGTTGGCAAGATTAGTCCATCTAACTTTTTATTAGCAGAGCTATTTCCCTGCTGGCTGTGATTTAATGTAAACAGTCTGAAAATAAGCAGCACATTTTAGGTAGTGAAGGTAACTTTCAAGTGGATACATTGCATCAATATCTGACTCCAAGACAGGTAGAATTATCTAGTATTTGTATGTTAAAATAACTACTGTAGATGATTGACTTGTGTCAAATAAGGAGTAATAGCTGCTGTTTTTAGAATCTATTACAACAAATGGTCAAATATCTTCTACATGACAAGCACACAGCTACTTGTAGGAATTTACTGTAAAAGCACCATTTAAAGATCGACTACAGTGATTCCCAACCATTGTGCCGCTACACATTAAAGGCCTACTGAAATGAAATGTTTTTATTTAAACAGGGATAGCAGATCCATTCTATGTGTCATACTTGATATTGCCATATTTTTGCTGAAAGGATTTAGTAGAGAACATCGTCGATAAAGTTCGCAACTTTTGGTCGCTGATAAAAAAAGCCTTGCCTGTACCGGAAGTAGCGTGACGTAACAGGTTGAAAGGCTCCTCACATTTCCCCATTGTTTACACCAGCAGCGAGAGAGATTTGGACCGAGAAAGCGACGATTACCCCATTAATTTGAGCCAGGATGAAAGATTAGTGGATGAGGAACGTGAGAGTGAAGGACTAGAGTGCAGTGCAGGACGCATCTTTTTTCGCTCTGACCGTAACTTAGGTACAAGCTGGCTCATTGGATTCCACACTCTCTCCTTTTTCTATTGTGGATCACGGATTTGTATTTTAAACCACCTCGGATACTATATCCTCTTGAAAATGAGAGTCGAGAACGTGAAATGGACATTCACAGTGACTTTTGTCTCCACGACAATACATCGGCGAAGCACTTTAGCTACGGAGCTAACGTGATAGCATCGAGCTTAACTGCAGATAGAAACAAAATAAATAAACCCCTGACTGGAAGGATAGACAGAAAATCAACAATACTATTAAACCATGGACCTGTAACTACACGGTAAATGCTTTCCAGCCTGGCGAAGCTTAACAATGCTGTTGCTAACGACGCCATTGAAGCTAACTTAGCAACGGGACCTCACAGAGCTATGCTAAAAACATTAGCTATCCACCTACGCCAGCCAGCCCTCATCTGCTCATCAACACCCGTGCTCACCTGCGTTCCAGCGATCGACGGAGCGACGAAGGACTTCACCCGTTCATCAATGCGGTCGGCGGCTAGCGTCGGATAGCGCGTCTGCTATCCAAGTCAAAGTCCTCCTAGTTGTGTTGCTGCAGCCAGCCGATAATACACCGATCCCACCTACAACTTTCTTCTTTGCAGTCTCCATTGTTCATTAAACAAATTGCAAAAGATTCACCAACACAGATGTCCAGAATACTGTGGAATTTTGCGATGAAAACAGAGCTTTTTGTATCGGATACAATGTGTCCGAATACTTCCGTTTCAACGATTGACGTCACGCGCATACGTCATCATACATAGACGTTTTCAACCGGAAGTTTCGCGGGAAATTTAAAATGGCACTTTATAAGTTAACGCGGCCGTATTGGCATGTGTCGCAATGTTAAGATTTCATCATTGATATATAAACTATCAGACTGCGTGGTCGGTAGTAGTGGGTTTCAGTAGGCCTTTAAGGCCATTTCCACACGAACACGGATACTTATTAAACGCATACTTATCTCTGCGTTTAGGCCTCTTTTGTCTTTAAAAATGCAGACTTTTGCAAACACTGGCCAAAGTGTACAGTTCCAAAACTCTCCGCTGAGCTTATGCGTGTACACGGCACAAACGGAAACTTGTGATGACGTCACTGTTGTGCGCTGTCAGTTCTAAAGCTCAACAACACTGCCTTGCTGAATTTAAACACACTTTAGGAGGACTTACTTTATGTATGAACGTAAACATGCTGCTATTTTCACTCAACATTAATAAAAAAGATACATTAAAATGGGCTTTGCAACACTCCCGCCAGCGCTAATTACAGACAGCTGTTTTGGTTACGATAGCTGTCGAACCTCCACCTGATGGGACAACTTTGACAAGCAAGACTTTTTGCTCTGTGTCATAAGAAAGGTGCAACATTATCTTATGTTTTTAGTCCTTATTTACCAACATATCATGAAGTTAATTTGCGTGTGTTGCTTCCAATTTTGTACAAAACCCAAAACCAGTGAAGTTGGGACATTGTGCAATGTGTAAATAAAAACAGAATACAACGATTTGCAAATCCTTTTCAACTTATATTCAATTGAATAGACTGCAAAGACAAGATTTTTAATGTTCAAACTGAGAAACCTCTTTTTTTTTGGCAAATAATCATTAACTTAGAATTTAATGGCAGCAACACATTACAAAAAAGTTGGCACAGGGGCATTTTTACCACTGTGTTACATGACCGTTCCTTTTAACAACACTTAGTTAACATTTGGGAACTGAGGAGACCAATTTTTGAAGCTTTTCAGGTGGAATTCTTTCCCATTCTTGCTTGATGTACAGCTTAAGTAGTTCAACAGTCCGGGGTCTCCGTTGTGGTATTTTAGGCATAATATTGCGCCACACATTTTCAATGGGAGACAGGTCTGGACTACAGGTAGGCCAGTCTAGTACCCGCACTCTTTTACTACGAAGCCACGCTGTTGTAACACGTGGCTTGGCATTATCTTGCTGAAATAAGCAGGGGCGTCCATGACAACGTTGCTTGGATGGCAACATATGTTGCTCCAAAACCTGTATGTTCCTTTCAACATTAATGGTGCCTTTACAGATGTGTAAATTACCCATGTCTTGGGCACTAATACATCCCCATACCATCACAGATGCTGGCTTTTCAACTTTGCGCCTATAACAATCCGGATGGTCCTTTTTCTCTTTGTTCCAGAGGACACGACGTCCACAGTTTCCAAGAACAATTTGAAATGTGGACTCGTCAGACCACAGAACATTTTTGCACTTTGCATCAGTCCATCTTAGATGAGCTCGGGCCCCCTGGGTGTTGTTGATATATGGCTTTCGCTTTGCATATTACAGTTTTAACTTGCACTGACAGATGTAGCGACCAACTGTAGTTACTGACAGTGATTTTCTGATGTGGTCCTGAGCCCATGTGGTGATATCCTTTACACAATAATGTTGCTTTTTGATGCAGTACCACCTGAGGGATCGAAGGTCCGTAATATCATCGCTTACGTGCAGTGATTTTTCCAGATTCTCTGAACCTTTTGATGATATTACGGACTGTAAATGGTGAAATCCCTAAATTCCTTGCAATAGCTCGTTGAGAAATGTTGTTCTTAAACTGTTCGACAATTTGCTCACGCATTTGTTGACAAAGTGGTGACCCTCGCCTCATCCTTATTTGTGAATGACTGAGCATTTCATTGAAGCTGCTTTTATACCCAATCATGGCACCCACCTGTTCCTAATTAGCCTGTTCACCTGTGGGATATTCCAAATAAGTGTTTGATGAGCATTCCTCAACGTTCTCAGTTTTTTTGCCACTTGTGCCAGCTTTTTTGAAACATGTTGCAGGCATCAAATTCCAAATAAACTAATATTTGCAAAAAATTACGTTTTCCAGTTTGAACGTTAAGTCTCTTGTCTTTGCAGTATATTCAATTGAATATAGGTTGAAAAAGATTTGTATCATTGTATTCTGTTTTTATTTATGATTTACACAACGTGCCAACTTCACTGGTTTTGGGTTTTGTAGATGGAGCCAGGCGCACACGTGTAAAAAGCTACCAAGCAACTAAAAATACATGATGTAGCGTCCTCCTTGTAGTGTGTACTGACGTTAAAGACAATATAAACGTCATTGCACACGTACTATATCACTATATTGATGATTAAATGCTTTATAATTCCACGAGAGTTTTGCAGCGGCGCACGCATGTCCGTGTGCTTTATATCAGCACTTAAACATGTAAAAACGTCTGCTTGGCTCGTTAAGGCATGCTGATTTTAGAAATAATGTACACTTCACTGCACATGTAATACATCACCATGTTGCTGATTAAACATATTATAATTATATGAGTGTTGGGTTTCAGCAGCACAGGCATGCATGTGCACATTAAACACTGAAAAAAAAAGATTAATAATGTTCCCAGGGCTCTGTGTAAGTGCAGGCTGGTTTTAAAAATAATGTACATGTCATTGTATACGTCTAGTACATCAAAATAAACATAAAGGAGGTGTAATGCCACCAAGTCGGCTGTTGCTGCTTTTTTCAGGCTTCTGATTGGACAAAATGTGCATGACAGCAGGTGTATACGTTTAAGTGTAGACATAGACAGTTTTGAAACTACACTTGTGTGGATGGAGATCGTTTTAACCCTAAATAAGAGTTTTTTAAACTCTTCGTGTTCGTGTGGACATGGCCTCAGTGGACCGTTATAGATCATCAGGTGTGCCATCGTAAATTATCAATTTTCACTTCATTGGTTTGATTGTGTCATCTATATGCAAGCAACACATATTAACAGACAAAACATTGACTGTCTGCAAGAGAACAGAAGATAGCCCATTATTATTCTGTCCATCATTTGTTGAAGGATGTGGTCTTCCTGTTCACTAGACAGAAGTGGTGCGCATTTGTCCACATAATCCCCCCTCGTGGTATAATAGAGGTATTACTCTATCTTTGCTATGACATCTGGGTGTGCTGGACTCTGGAGAACAGTAACTATTCTACTGATGCAATAAAAGTACGAACCATACATCAAAACGCCAACATTTATGAGGGTGATTCCCTTATCCTTCAACCATGATGTCAATTCATACAACAGAATAGATCATGGCACACTTTGTGGTGTGCTGGGAGGTATTTGAAAACTGTAAAATGTGTGCCTTGGTTCAATAAAGGTTGGACAACACTGCTCTGTCTATATGACATGAGTACTTCAATGTTGGCCAGTGTTATTTTTAAGGACTCCTTCTAGTAAGAGCTCCTCTATTTGAAAGGAGAGCGCTGATGTTTTAAGGAATTACTGCAGAAATCGCTAGTCAAAGATTCTCTTTGTGACAAATTTGGAAAACGGCTGTTTGTACCTTTCAGTTTTAAACTGAACATGTGGCCGGTCTGATATATTTTACCAGCTGAATTTGGCACCAGTTGATTAGCCCTGGTTTTATACTGTACTAGAGGTGGCCCAGTACAAAAGTAAAGTAATTGTGTCAATTAAAAAATATTGTTGACAATGTATTGACTTGAAATATGTAAAATAGCAACTCTCTTGTACCCATGTGGATTGTGCATTACCTTACCTTAGAGGTTTTTAGTATTAGTGGACAAGCTAGTATATATAATAATATACATTGTAAGTTCAGACATGATTATACAACACTCTACATGCATTGCATTGGCTTCCAGTAGCTTAACAGCTTCTAGCTATTCCCCAAACTCTTGCAACAGAATAAATGCATGGCTTGGTGTGAAAGCACTAAGTAAGCACGACGTTTGCCAATCAATGCTTGTGCTCAAGAAGAAGTACGAGCTTCGGCCCTGGCTCACCAATTGAGCGACGCATCAATAACAAAGTGCTCACTCTAAACAAGTGGCCAAACACCTCAGGAACCCACTGCGTTTCCCATTGATTGTAATTCAACACTGATCCCCGAAGCGTTTTAGACGTTTAATTCTCCTTTTCCAGCAAAGTCACTACAAGACATTTTATTAATGGTTGAGTGTAGGACTAAACATGAGCCTAATTGGCATCTTGCCAATCTAACACGATGCCATAACTGCTAGAAAAAAAACAAAAAACTGAACTCACTGTTACTGTAACTTTTTTTTTAATCTTATCTGTGGATAATAGAAAAATATATGATGGATCATAGACAAGACATGATTTTATATGAAAAATTCCAACGTATGGACATGCCTGTCAAGACCTGTCCCACAGGTCTGATGGGTTTGTGAGAGTTCTGAAATATTTTGTGTGGTTTCTTATTTTCTGTATTCACTTTCTTTTTATTTGTCACTCTTCCTGTTTTGGCTCCACCACTCTCCCTGAGCGCTGTCTCCTTCACCTCCTCTCATCTACGATTAGCCCGCCGCAGATGATATTGTCACTTTCTGCGATACTGCCGCCGCCATCTCTTCCTCCATAGATCTTCCTCCATAGGGGCATAGATCTCCGCTGCTGCTTAGGCAGCACCCTGCACATCTAGTCCTCCTCCTCACCAGCAGTGGCGCCGTTCAACTTGTCGCCGCCGCAGGTCTGAAATATTCTGTATTATTTCCTTGTCTGGGCTGCTTATGTCATGCCAGTTTATGCTTTTGTGCACTTCCCTGCTGTACGTCCTTGTGGTATTTGTGAGCATTAAAAAGACTCTTACCTGCACATCGCCACCTGTCTCCAACATTTTGAGGTCACAACTATTGCAGCAATGCGTGCTCATTTCAATGCTAAAGTACCAATGATAGGCATGGGTACCGAAATCCGACCTAATTCCGTCTGTGTCAATTTTGAAAACTTGGAATGCACGTGATATCACATTCGGTTCAAGTACTTGGCGGACACACATGCATATATAGAGCACCAGAGGTGTGGACTCGAGTCACATGACTTGGACTCGAGTCAGACTCGAGTCATGAATTTGATGACTTTAGACTCGACTTGACAAAATGTAAAGAGACTTGCAACTCGACTTAGACTTTAACATCAATGACTTGTGACTTCACTTGGACTTGAGCCTTTTGACTTGACATGACTTGCTACTTTCCCCAAAACCTAAAGTTTGAAAAGTTATTTGGGAGCGCTCCGTAGCTTTCATTTTGTACGTGTCTGTCTATCAGCGTGTGTGCTGCTTGTCAGCGTGTGCTCTCAGTACAACAGCCAATCAAATTAGATCTACGTTGTTTTCATCACACAGCATTCATCCAATCAAATTGCAGGACAACCAATGAACAAGAGTTGTCAAACAACGCGCCAGTGAGAAAGATTTATACCAAAGTTGGTTTCGTTCGGGTATAAAAACTACGACTTGGTCAACAAAAAACGAATTGCCGTATGCAAATCACGCAGTCCGAATACTACAGACGGAGACGCAACAACTTCCAACTTCGTTCGACATTTGAAGTTGCACACAGAACGGTAAGTTTTGAATGTAAGCTAACGTTTATTGGCTAAGTAACATGACTTTTATTTGCTGTGTAGTTAAATCAGTGAGGCTGTAAACTCACTGCTAACGTCATAACCATAGACATCTTATAAGGGTACGCAGCATCGCGCGCTACTGCTTACTGGCGCAGACGAGACGCGGGGCCGCCATCTTGGAGTGGTGATCCGCTCCACTCAGTGCAATTCATTTGGCAGGAGCAATGAACTGTCAGCGCATTTAATTCATTTTACCTCACTGAATACCACTGATTTTCAAGCGCATTTTGTCATACGTGTAGCTATGATAACGGACACATGTTTTATTATTCATAGTTTGCTTAACAGTAATATAATATTCTTATATGCTATAAGTGACCAGACGTCCGAAATCAAAACTGGGAATATAAGCCCAGAGAAGGGGGAAAAAAACGGTCAGCTATTTTTAAGTTGAAGAAACAATATAATTACGTTATATATACATGCGTATATCCTACATAAACAATGTATGAATACATTAGATATCTATATATGTAGCCGAGCTAAATTTTATTTTATTTTAATTTTGTTCAATTATTCACATCATTTTTTGTTGTGAACTTCCCCAAAAGTGTTTCTCATTGTAAATAGGTTCCACTCTATTATTTTCCGTTACATACCTTTTTGTTTCCCTGGGGGGTGATTTGGCGTCGCACCTTTGTGACCAGCTTCAGTGAGCACTGACGCTCGGAGCTGGTAAATCATGTTTATGTCTCTCTCCTTTTGTTTTTTTATAAACTTTTTGGTTGTCGTTTTTAAAAGTGTTTTGTGGGAATGCACACTGTTTTGTGACTTGTTGGTGTGCATGTGTGTTAAATTCCCGAATGGCTGTTGAATTGTTGAAAAAAAAACGAACTTTTGTATGCTAAAGGATGTGTGGATTAGCTTGGTTAGCTTACGGCTAGCTGCAGTTGTTGTGGGGTCTCCTGTCTCATGAGTTTGTGCACGGGTCAGGGGCTCTGCTGTGTGTCTGTGTGGACATCTTGTGTGCCGCTGTAGCATTTATATGAGTGTGTATTTTTTTCTTTATTCTTTAGTGGAGAGAGATTCTGTTTGCCGTGGACTGTTGGTGACGCCCTGTTTTTGTTTTTTCCAAAAAAAAAGGTATGTCTGTTAAGAGT